>NW_027362762.1:372975921-372988421 GCF_046119375.1 Phyllobates terribilis | reverse complement strand
GCATGGATGTTATTGGCATGGATGTTATTGGCATGGATGTACAGGCATGGCTGTGCAGACTTTTGCACATAGCCCCCAGCAGAGGCAGCTTGTAATGGAGGAGATGTAGTTGTGTCTGTATCCTGCTGAGGGATGACCTGAGCTGTGTGTGGAGGTAGCAGCTGACGGGAGACCCCTCACTAGTACTACTACCCTATATATATAGAGCTGTGTGTACAGAAGGGGCTCCACATTCCCGGCTCCTACGACACTTTTGCCTAAATTAATGAGCAGCCAATGGGAAGGGCCGGAAGGAGGGGGTGCGCGCCCGGAGCCAGTCAGCGCCTCGCTGTCAATCACGCAGCGTGGAGCCAATCAGCGGGGGCCGTGCGTTCGGCGTGCTCGTATTTGGGATAGTGTGGTGGTGTGCGCGCTGCGTGCAGGGTAAACACTCTCCAGTCCCCGCTCAGTGAGGGAGGGACACACACAGCTGTCAGCGCCGGACAAGTTCCAGTGGAGTTGTAGAGCGCACAGCCCGCCGCTCCTCCGCACACCGAGCCGCTCCGGGGGATGAGGAGGACGATGTGTCAGTCCCCTGTGCACACACAGCGGCAGCGGGGACACGGTACCGGTCACAGGGGGGACCCAGAGCTCCAGCACAACTTTGTGTAACGCATCGCTCCCACTGCAGGAAGTTTCCTGGCGGCAACTTGTCAGCGTCTCCGTAGTGATCTATGCTACACACCGGCGCCCGGGAGAGAGCAGTGACCGCCGCGCTGTGCCTCCGCCAGGGACCCGCGGATCAGCTCACCGAGCGCCCCCCGCTCATCTTCTTCACACCGGGAGCATCCTCCAAGGACGAAAGTGCATCTCAAGGGGGAAACGTACACAGGCTGCGGGGGAGGAGGAGAACACCCAGCCCCAAACCTGTGGATAGCAACGGCCCGGGGGGAAGCCATGGCCACGGCAGCTTCTAACCCCTACCTCCCCAGCAGCAGCCTCCTGTCGCCTGGCTCCATCGTGCACTCGGACTCGGGGGGAGGAGGGATGCAGCCGGGCAGTGCAGCTGTCACCTCGGTGTCAGGCGGCTACCGGGGGGATCCCACGGTGAAGATGGTGCAGAGTGACTTCATGCAGGGGGCTATGGCTGCCAGTAACGGCGGGCACATGCTGAGCCACGCACACCAGTGGGTCACGGCGCTGCCACATGCGGCAGCGGCGGCGGCGGCAGCGGCGGCGGCGGCAGCAGAGGCAGGTTCTCCTTGGTCCAGCAGTCCAGTCGGGATGACAGGCAGCCCGCAGCACCCGCAACAGCAGCAGGACGTGAAGGGGGGAGCTGGGAGGGACGAGCTGCATCCGGGGGCCGCCCTGCATCACCGACCGCCTCACCTAGGACCCCACCAAGGACACCCGGGAGGCTGGGGAGCCGCAGCCGCTTCACACATCCAGTCTATGACGGGAGGGGCGCAGCAGCAGCAACAGCAGCAGCAGCAACAGCAGCAGGCGCTTCTGTATTCCCAGTCCGGGGCATTCACTGTGAACGGGATGTTGAGCCCTCCCCCAGGGAGCCAGAGCCTAGTGCACCCCGGCCTGGTCAGGGGGGACACGCCAGAGCTGAGCGACCACCCTGGGCATCACCATCATCATCACCACCAGCAGCAGCATCAGCAGCAGCACCTCCAGCAGCAGCAGCACCATGGGGTGAATAACCACGACCCGCACTCAGACGAGGACACCCCGACCTCGGATGACCTAGAACAATTTGCCAAACAGTTCAAGCAGCGCAGGATAAAGCTGGGCTTCACCCAGGCGGACGTGGGCCTGGCACTGGGCACCCTCTATGGCAATGTCTTCTCCCAGACCACCATCTGCAGGTTTGAGGCGCTGCAGCTCAGCTTTAAGAACATGTGCAAGCTGAAGCCCCTACTCAACAAGTGGCTGGAGGAGGCCGATTCCTCCACCGGCAGCCCCACCAGTATCGACAAGATCGCAGCCCAAGGCAGAAAGAGGAAGAAGAGGACCTCCATAGAGGTGAGCGTCAAGGGCGCCCTAGAAAGCCACTTTCTCAAGTGCCCCAAACCCTCAGCCCAAGAGATCACTAACCTGGCGGACAGTCTACAGCTGGAGAAGGAGGTGGTCAGGGTCTGGTTCTGCAACCGACGACAGAAAGAGAAGAGGATGACCCCACCGGGCATCCAGCAACAGACGCCAGATGATGTCTACTCCCAGGTGGGCAATGTGGGGGCTGACACACCGCCCCCTCACCACGGGATGCAGACCAGTGTGCAATGACTGGAGTGGGCACCCAGCAGCTGCCTGACCAGTGAAGCCACGGGAGAAAGCCGCCACACACAGCCCCCCTCACCCAGACTGCTCTTTTTATATAAATAGATACATAATGATATATATAGACAGACAATATGGAGGGAGGGAAATACTCAATGATACAGGGCGAAAACTGGCGCTGTGGCCCATGGGTGGACATGAACATTGCACCGAGAACTGCAGATATTTCTTTTTAATATATATTATATTTTTAATATTGTTTTTATTTGCCTTACAACTTCCTCCCAAATTTCACAGAAAATGAACTTTAAAAAAACTCCTCTTGATGTCGCCCTGTGTTATTTCTAGGCTGTGCCCACATCACAATATCAGAGGCTGAATTTGTGATTTCCCTTCTGTACCCTTGAAAAATAATATAGGGTACATTACTAAACTGCTGCTTGGAACTTGCAGCAATTATTAGCCACATACCCTTGGCTAGAAGTCCTACAGATACCCTGCCATAAACACAGAGGTGTTCTCTTGCCCACCCAGCCAATAAATATGCACATGGCACTACATTGACTGTAATATATACATTGGAAATACAAATAAGCAGGGTACAAGAGATGTTCTGCTTCCTGAACTTTATACCCAGTCGGCACCAGAGGGAAATCATTCTAAGATGTCAATAAGAAGTCCTATTTTTTTCTCCTGGTTCTTTTTAAAGTCTTGACCACAAGCCCCAAGATGTTCTGTTCTTTTCTATGACTCCCAACAAACTCTTAATAATATGGATTTAATAATCGACCAATCTGATCCTCTGTCTGTGCACTTATTGTCACTACACTTCTTCTAGTCCGTTGCCAACCGTGAGGATTAGATACACTCCTGCAATTTCCAAGCAGTGTCCTTTTTTGTTAGGTTGTTGTAACAGACTGCTAAGAAAAAAAACAGCGCTAAATAATAAGAATAATAATATTAGATCCCTGGCTGATCTACAAGAAAATGTGCTTTATATTTTCATCAAATGACTCCTTTTAATATTTTATTCAGAAAACCTATAAACTGCTGCAGAACGGTAATTTATTTTTCCCCAAAATCTTGTATTATTACGTGTTTTTTTTATTATTTTGATTTTATTTAGTTGTTGTTGTTTTCTTGTTTGTTTCTCTATTTTTTTCCAGACGAGCACAAATCACAATTGAAAAGAAATACGGACAGGTGACAATGGTCTCTTTTTGATGTGATCATTTGATTGTAATTTAATTTTCGTAGTGGTTCCGTAAGAGATGATTGAGCAAATAAATTTGTTAGAATGAGACAGATCTGTCTGTGTGTGATGCATATAACTGGAGAAAATCCTTCAAACTCTAGATCGAACTATTAACATTTGATGCTTTAAGAACACTTCTCTTTATTTCTTTTTTTTTTGTCTGTCATTGCTGTCTTCCGTTATTTCATCTATGCCATTTAATTAAAAATTAATAACAGTTGTACCCATGTGAAAGTTGGCATTTAGGGTATTGATTTATGTCTATTTATCGATGAGTTGTTTTCCCGTTCCAGATATCTGTGCACGTCTCTGCGAATTTCCATCAGTAGATGCATTTCATCAATTTCTTAGCGTAAATGGAGTTATTATTAGTAATACTAATGATGAATAATAGTGATGATGATGATGATAATAATAATAGTAATAACAAGCTCAGGTCTGCATTGTTTTCGTTAATCCTTTTTACACTGCCACAAAAATCGTGTAAGTTCTGAAAAGAGGCTATTATTCTTTTGACTATTATTTATTGGGATTGTGTCGATTCTTGGTTAACCCTTTTTGTGGTTGTGTGTAGTGGATTATTACTAGAGAATCATTGCACTGTGTTTATGATATAGTACATCGCTTAGATCCAATCCTCCTTGAGATATTTGTTTTTCTGATGATTTCGGGCATGTCGGTCTCCTCCTGGTCTTGTATGATGTGTCTTTACCTATCATGTATATGGTTATATTGTATACATTTTCTGCCCTCATCACTAGTAATATTTTCCTTTGTGCATAGAAGCGACATTGAACCTCCTCTCTCCCAGGCCTCTTGTCATTGGCATATACATAACTGGCATCCAGGCAGATCTCATTGTTCTGAGAAGCTTTATTTGATCTCTCAGGGTGACAATTCATCTACATAGAGCTGGACCTGGCCACAGTAATAATAATACTGATCCTGGTGCAGAGTGTTAGTAATGTGGTGCCTCCTGTTAGTGTGTATATTGTGTAACCTCAGTGCATGATCTCCCAGCATCCAAGCTGCTCCTTATTCACACATGGGCTCCAATCCTATTTTTCACACATGAAGAATGGAGGTTTCTAGAGCCAGGGAGTCGCTTGATATGAATGACTCTAGCATGGCTGCCTTCTTGGCCTGACATTGTTATGTGCTCAGAGATTTCAGAGTGACACCAGCATGCCTGGGATGTAACCATGAAGGGCTGCACTGTGAGGTTATTACCCCCTTTTTTTTGTTCCATGATTTCCGCAATAAGGTCACACAATCCTTTGTATAATGAAAATAAGAAGAAGAAAAAAAGATGGATCTAAAGCTATGTGATGGCTTTTTATTGTAGCTCTTCCCATTGTGATTTTCTATTAGACAATAGACTCCTTCTTCTGTTGATGCTCCTCTGGCTGTGCCAGGTGCCTGGCAGTGTAGTGTAGGGCCAGGAAGCCGATTAACCCCTTGTGCCCTGACTCCCAAGTATAAAGAGACACATTTTTTTATTGATGATGGCTCTTAGTGATCATCAGTGGGCTAGGTGGTATATCTAGATCTCCATGATGTGCTGTGATAAAGTCTCTCTCCTCTCCCCACACCCCTCCCCCTCCCCA
Organism: Phyllobates terribilis; assembly: GCF_046119375.1. NCBI lineage: Eukaryota > Metazoa > Chordata > Amphibia > Anura > Dendrobatidae > Phyllobates > Phyllobates terribilis. The sequence goes on along the minus strand of NW_027362762.1, from coordinate 372,983,294 downwards.
TCCTATGTCTCATAATAATGAATGATTTGTAATGACAACTGTAGAGATTTCTCTACCAAATAATTGTCTACAGTTTTACAACAAGTGTAACTTGATTTCATATTACTTTTTTTACATTTGTTTTGTTCCCTTTAAATTATATATTTGTAACCTATTTATCTTGTTAAAACATTTTTGGTTGTATTTATCCGTTTATTTTCATAATAAAATAGCCCTTTGAGGTCAATTAAATGAACCCGCGGGCACGTCTGTTGTTCTTGGCCTGGTAGAAGTTTTGGAGGTGGTTGGTATAGAGGTAAATGACTGTGCACAAAGCTCCTGAAAACAGGCGTTTACATTGCATGGGATGCTAGGATTTTTCTCAATGGCGTACAGTGTCATTTTGCTTATATCATGTATATTAAATGCCAGAACATGGACTCTGAAGCATGGTTGGGACTGGGGGCATCTATATGACATAGGCTTGGGGTCTGTACATTCCAACGAATCAGTAAGGAGTTGATAGATGCAGGGATGAGCACAGATGAGCTGTGTGTGTGCTGTGTGTCTATCCATCCTGACAGGCTATCAGGAGTGTTAGGTGGGGGTCAGTGCTGTGACGTCATGACTGGCAGCTCCGGAGGAGGCTTTGACCTTGACATTAGAAGGGAGATCATTCAGCTCTGCTGTGTAACCCTTCAACTGCACACACTGGCCATGCACAGTGCCAACCACGTTGGCGCACAATATTTCATTCATACACATCATTATATATATCATGAGTATAGATTGGTCTGAACAGAGCAGCTGGAAATAAGCAGTACATTTTATTTACATGTAGCCATATATGTAAAATATGGAAATGTAGCAGTAAATACAATGACATTAGCAAAAAAACAGTTACATATAAATAATGCTCCACCAAAAATATGCATCGTTTGCTATATGGACGTATCAAGAATGTATCAATGCCTTATAATTGATTTACAATTTATGCTATTGGGCAGTTGTAATATAGCTCATATTCTCAGAAACCTGTATGAGCTGTGCAACACAGCGATCGATTTGTTCTAAAATTAGGCTTTATATAGCAGCATACTTTGGTTAAGATCTAAATATCTATCTATCTATCTATCTATCTATCTATCTATCTATCTATCTAAATATTTATCATCTATCTTCCCTCATCCTATGTGCTCATTTATCATTAACTAAATTGAATTCAACAAAATTAAACCCCTTTTCCCCCCACTTTTTATTTCATATCAAGTCTCATTATCTATCTACTTCTATATGTCTTTCTATCTATCTATCTATCTATCTATCTATCTATCTGTTATCTAATGTATATATCTATATATTATCTATCTATCTATTACCTATCTATCTATATATCTATCTGTCATCTACTTTATCTATCTATCTGTCATCTACTTTATCTATCTATATATCTGCTATCTATTTATCTATCGATCTATCTATCTATGTGTCATCTATTTGCCAAATACCTATCTGAATGGCGTCTATATTAATATATCTACCATTTGTCTATTTATATATTTACCATTCTATATTTCTAGCCATTTATATATGTCGTATCTCTAATCTAACTATCCATCTATCTCATACGGATCTATCAATCTACCCAGCTCTCTGCCTGTCTGCTTTCTTAACTATTTATACCTACATCTATCTATATATATCAGCCTCATTATCTATCTATCTATCTATCTATCTATCTATCTATCTATCTATCTATCTATCTATCTATCTATCTATCAAATATCTGTCTACCAAATATCGATCTGAATAGTGTCTATATTAACATATGAACCACGTTTCTATCTATGTATTTATCTACATAGCTTTTTACATATCTTGTTTCTTTCATCTATATACCCATCTATTTACTTTTTATCAATCTATCGATTTATATTTGTAATTCGCATCTATCTATCTATCTATCTATCTATCTATCTATCCGTGAGTCGGTGGTCTTTAGTAGAGATGAGATTCCTTATATAACATCCATATTCCACATAATAACTTGGAGTAATAAACTGTATGTTGATAAATGTTTTTTGTTTTTAATATGTATGAGTTGGTGGACTGCATTTAAAATCTTTAAGTTTTACTATTGATTTTTGTTTATCAGCACACAGCCCAAAGTAATCCATTCACCTTATAAGTTTGGTAGCAGAGTTTGGTGAGGACTTCTCCCCATTGTGCAGCCCTGCTTCACTCGTCAGAGAATATTCTTATGTTTTCATTAATTTCTGATCTTCAGCACCAGATGACAAAGAAAGGAATATTCAGACCTTATATATGAATGAGTATTCAGGGTTTATATATAAATGCTTTTCCCACTGCACTCTTAGTCAAGCATTTTGCAGAGTGATCCAAGATTTTGGAACTGCACTAGTAAAGCGGGGTGTTATGTAATGTTTGACCATTAATATGTGGTGTAAAAGTGAAGGTATTAGGTAAAATACATAACCTGTAGTTCAGCAGCATCTTGTGCTGGAAAGCTATAGCTAGTTTGGGCTGTGCAGATCTTCAGGTTTTCCTCGTTTAACGGTATCAACGTTGTCAATAAGAGATGATTTATACTATTATTCTCTGTATTCAATTGAACTGATCCTTATTATACTCTTTGGAGACGTTTATTGTCTGTACATTATTTATGGGTTACACCGTATTTGATCAAATTCTAAATCTTTAATCCCAGCAATGTGGAGTCCTCTTTAAGAACAGACAGGAGCACAAATGGTACAGAGAAATATTTCAGATTGTAAAAGGCTTTGTATCTTCTGAATATTACTATCGTATGGGATAATTAGATGGGTTCCCCTCTATATAACAGCCTGGCACTGAGCTGCACATGTCTCAGATCAGGGGAGAGGGAGCAGCGCTCTGCTGCTTACTCACAGATTTAAATTTCGCGGTTGAATTGCTATTCAGCAGTTGCCTGGCAACTCAATCCAAGCAACTGCTGAAATATGTCCGCTCCTAAATCAAACTGCGCCAGTGACAGAGATCTGCTGTCATGGGACAGTGTACTTTAGGAATGGATCAATGCATGCGACATGGTGGTGCAAACCAAGAATGGGGCAGTGTATGTGGACCAGTATTTAATGTGAATGGGACAGTGCATGCGGAATGTGCAAATTATGGAATTGTATGAGGAGAAGAGCAGAAAACAATACCACTGGGTATCTGGCATGGTACTGCAGATCAGGGGTTTTAAGGGAGCAGAGATATCTTACTGCATGTGTGCAAAATATAGGTACCCTGCCCAATCATTTGTAATGAGTGAGCACTGAGAATTGCAGAAATATTAGGGGTGCCCTGCTGTAATATGTTGGAGCCGATGGTATTCCTAGAGGCAAAAATAACAGTAACCTATCGAAACTTCAACCCTTGCATCGGTGGTCGTGCACTTTACAATTTTCAGCCCACATTGAATTCAAATTTTCTATGGCAAGGTAGATTTTTTAAAAAAAGTTATGAAATCCTGGCAGATACTAATATATGTAATCTGAACTTATTACATTATATAAAGTAAAGCGGTACTAAGGCATGGAGCATATATAAATATAGACATGTATATGTGTGTGAGTGTGTATGTGTATACACACATATATATATATATATATATATATATATATATATATATATATATATATATGCAGCCACACACACATATATACATGTACATATTTTATGTCTATATATACTCCATGACCTAGATCCCACTTTCACTTATTTGTGCGTGTGTATACATATACATATATATATATATATATATATATATATATATATATTTATATATATATATGTATATATATTATATATATAAGTAACATATACAATAAAAAGCGTCACTAAAGTGAACTGTGTATATATATATATATATATATATATATATATATATATATATACATATAGATATACACAGACACACACAGTATGGCTCAGTTTAATACCGCTTTTTACTTAAAAATATACATATTTTTACAATCTATGTATATAGGTATATGTGTGTGTGTATATATATATATATAATGATAATGACTATTTTATTTAACATTGTTTGCAAATGCCTTAGGTGGTAGGGAAATGTTGAAGAGATTCTGTCAGCTTGTAGAGTCGCATTGGAGCACGTGTAGGTAGACTTGTATTACAGAGACTGTGGAATATACTCTTGATTATATGAGGAATTGAAGCATCCAGAGCTGTGCCCCCCTCTTCTATATAGCGACGTTTTATCTTTGCAGCTGTGATTGCTATTTGCCACTCAGTAGACTATCCACTAATATTCAAGGAAGAGCACAAATACTTAAATTACACATATTAAAATTTCCATTGGCAAGTAAAATAATAAGTAATGCAGCAGGAAATAACCCTCCTCCTGAGCCACTGGCAATAGGCAGGCTGGTAATGCTCCTGAGCACTGTGGCCACCATGGTAATTGTATTGTGCAGCCTGTGCTGTACATTGTACGCAGCACGTGTATGTACAGTATCCAGCACCACATGCAGCGGTTATTAATTGATAGCTATACCGTGGAAATGACACTGCAGAGGGAATGTATACAATTAGTTGCTTCACAAATTATACAACACAACAGATCTCCCACTTGTGCAATTAAGACTATAAATCGGAAAGCTATTTGCATTTAGGAAGGTATATGTTATCTCGGGGCTTGTGTCCTACAGAGGAGATGAATAGGAATGAAATCAATATTCCCTATAAAAGAGAACAGATTGTTTGGCGGGTACGGGCCAGTCAGCGAGACATTGTGAGGTCAATAGGACATGTGAACTACAAGAGAGTCAATGGAGATCATCAGGTAGAGAGGGGGCTTGGTGGTCTCAACGATCAGAGTATCGCAGGCACAGATATCGGGGTCTTTAATCTATTTCTCACTGTCATGTAATAAGCTTTCTCTCTCTTTCATAAGAATATATATATATATATATATATATATATTTATATCGGTATATATATGCACACACATTAATATATATAATATTTATTTATTTAATGTAGCTAGATATTTTGGAATTGTATTTCTATAAAATAGAATAGAAAATCATTGTTCTCAAAATAAATGTGAGTGAAAGCAAAATAGAAAAACAATAGAAAATGGAGGAGTTTATATAATAATTTTTTATTTCTTCATACAGCTTAACACATTGCATTATTTGTAAGGGAATTACCTGTATTGTATGGAGCTGTTTCACACTTATCTATATGTTATGAACAATTTATTCATCTGATCTAAGGGAATCAGTTTAAAATCTGCAAGGGTCATGTGCTATATAATTATATAGTTATATGGCAAGAAGGTACAGCATTAAATTATATCCATAATGATCGTTTATGTGTGTGCCTTGTGTCATGCTATGAGATAACTTACCTTTAATTAGGAGACTTCAGTAAATTTAGTTATATGCATTTTTTTCAAGTTCAGTATTTGTTTAAATCTTTTATAGAGAAAAAGCCTTACAAAATACATATTAGGCTAATACAACTGTAGATCAAATGAAGATATATACATTTTTTATAGATGAATATATATTGTGTGTATTTATATACTGCATGACCAAAGCTATGGGTATTAGCATACAGATTTAGTATTCACAAATCAAACATTCGTTTGTTTTCGCATAATCTGGCCTATCCAATGCAAAGTAAATAAGTCTTGGTGCTGCACAAATTCCAAAGGTGCACTAAGTTAACGCTGTACATTGCAAGTTCTTTTAATGCCTGCAACATCTGTACATTTATACTTTTTGTTGTTGTAACAGCCACCACATTTTTATTACACTTTCCTTCTAGATTTTGGAATATGGCTGCAGGGATTTCTGTCTATACACCCACCAGAACATTAGTGAAGTTGGGCACTGACGTTGGGTAATAAGGGCTGGCTCACAGTTGGAATTACATGTGACACCAAAAGTGTTGTATGGGATTGAGGTTAGGGCTTTATGCAAGCTAGACAAGTTCTTCTACATCAGACTTGGCAAACAGTTTTAATGGAATGTACTTGAATACTAAGGCAAAAAAAGAACAAACTATTAGTGCTTTCATCTGACTTTCTTTATGGTGCATTTACACATGCTTTTTCACAGTATTTTTTTGCTATAGAAAATAAGTTTGTCATGGCAGTGGACAGATCCATTCCTGTTTGCAACTGTCATCATCAGTTCTCAAAGGCAAATGTTGAAGCTCCAAGACCCCAATATATAATCCGTAACAGGGCCCCCTACCTACCATGTGCCATATACTAGTGTTTCTCTATGTGACAGAAGGGCTTTGGGTCCTCTTGAGTCATCAAAGCCCAGGTTGTAGGCCACCTTTACACATCAGTATTTTACATCAGTATTTATAAGCCCAAACCAGAAGTGGAACAATCAGAGGAAAAGTATAATAGAAACAGGTCACCACTTCTGTATTTATCACCCACTTCTGGATCACACATACTGAGGTAAAATACTGACCAAATACTGAACGTGTGAACATGCCTTAACTTTTACTTCAGCTCCACTAAGCATAGCTTCACACTTCTGTGAAACACAGATATTTCTCGCATCAGAAGACCAGGCCTGAACACCAAGGCTATATTCACACGTTGCGTTTTTTGCAGCATTTTTTTAATGCAAATTTTTAAGCTGCTTACAAAAAGCAGGTTTTGCTTAGTTTTTGCTGCATTTTTTAATGCGTTTTTGTCAGGGTACCTTCGTCTCGTGTGCATGCTGATAAAGTTTAGTGCATAAAAAAAAAAATCTGATTCAACTTCATCAGGATTTGGCACCAAAAATGCAGCAAAACCTGATACCTGCGTTCCTATAGCGTTTTTGCACTACACATTGCTTTCAATGGGTGAAAAACACTGCAAAAACACAGAAAAAGCGCTGAAAGAAGTGACATGCAGCATTTTGCAAAAACGCAGCTCTTTGATAAAACAGTCAGGAAAAAAAACCAAGGTGTGTGCATGAGATCTCTGAAATCTGATAGACTTTGATGGTACTGTAAAACGCAATTGAAAATTTGCATAAAAAAATGATAAAAAAAAAGCTGCAAAAATGCTACGTGTGACCATAGCCTCAGTCTCCTGACCTAAACTAACTGCTTTAGGCCACATTCACACGTTCAGTATTCGGTCAGTATTTTACCTCAGTATGTGTAAGCCAAAACCAGGAGTGGGTGATAAATACAGAAGTGGTGACGTGTTTCTATTATACTTTTCCTGTGATTGTTCCACTCCTGGTTTTGGCTTACAAATACTGACCAAATACTGAATGTATGAACGTGGCCTAATATAATCATATATGAAGCAATTAGTTGAAGTCAGGAGACCAGGTTCTCAGACTGGGTCTTCTGATCCG